>NC_088863.1:3534770-3578862 GCF_032884065.1 Artemia franciscana
CATGAACAAATTTAATATCATGAGAAGGAAAAAAATGTAAAAGTTTCACGAAGAGAAAATTCAACATGAAACAAGTTTCACGAACAAAAATCAGCGCACAAAAGCTCCATGAACTTCAATTAAATCAGAAAAATCAATTTACAAGTTTTACGAAGAGAAAAATCATTATGCAACAAGTTTCGGGAACAAATTTCAGCGCGCAACAAGTCCTCTGCGCAAAATCAGTTTCACGAGGAGAAAAATCAATGTACAAAATTCACGAGGAGAATAACTAACATGCGACAAGTTTCATGAAAAAAGAATCAGCACGCAAAAAGTTCAAATAAATAACAATGATCATTTTTTAGTTTGTAATTTTTTTAGGGAAAACTGTTGAGATAACCTTAGGTGTGATAATGTTTGCAAGAAGGGTACGCTAATTGGGATTTTTTCATTAGGTTTGAATGATCGATTCTAGTGTAAATGAATATTTTTGTAGGAAAATGCCCGAAAAAAGTCATGTTTGTGATAATGCTTGTTAGAGAGTGTCACAAGCTGAGAATTGCCATGGACCGTCGCAATATAGCATTTTTTTCATTGTTTAGTTTATACATTTTTCATTTGTGGTAAAAAGGTAAAAAACTCTTAGGTTTGATTATGTGCACCAGAAGGGTGTCATCGGGGGCTGGTACATTGTGCCTCGCTGGCATCAATTTCTGGGAGTCATCAGAAGAAACGGCAATTGGTTATTTTTCGTGAAATCTAAAGGATTAATTCTAGTTTAAGCTAATATTTTTGCAGCAAAATGCCCCCAAAATTTCATATGTGTGATAATGCTTGCTAGAGGGTGCTGTTTGTCAGCCATTTAGTGCCAAAGGCTTGGAATTGCGAAGGAACATCGTAATATAGCAATGAAATTCAAGTTTTCGCCATTCAAATAAAAAAATGGTCATTTTTAATTTATACATTTACTTTTGTGGGGGAAAGGTTTGCAAACCCTTAGGTGTGATTATTTGCGCCAGAAGGCTGTCATCAGGGGCTGCTACACTGTGGTTTGCTGACCTCAATTTCTAGGAGTCAACAGAAGAAACGCTAATGGGAATTTTTCTTTAATTTTAAATGATCGATTCTTTTGTAAACGATATTTTTGCTGGAAAATGTACTAAAAATGTCATATGTGTGATAATGCTTGCTAGAGGGTGCCGTGTGTCAGCCATTGAGTGTCAAACGCTTGGAATTGTCATGGAACATTGCAATCTAGCAATGAAATGGCAAGTTTTCGCTGATCAAATAAAACAAATGGTCACTTTTTAGTTTATAAATTTATTTTTTAGGGGAAAAGGTTGGAAAACCCTTAGGTGTGATAATGTGCGGCAGAAGGGTTTCACCGGTGGGCTGGTACCTTGTTCGACGCTGCTTTCAATTGCTAGGAGTCATCAGAACAAACACTATTGGTGATTCTTTCATTAAGTTTAAATGATTGACTCTCGTGTAAACGAATATTTTCGCAGGAAAATGCCCCAAAAATGTCAAATGTATGATAATATTTGCTAGAGGGTGCCGTTCGTCACCCATTGAGTGTCACAGGTATGGAATTGTCATGGAATCGCCGTCTACTAATGAAATGGCAAGTGTCCGTTGTTCAAATAAAAAGAATGGTCATTTTTTAGTTTATAAATTTATTTGAGGGAAAAAGGTTGAAAACCCCTTGGTTGTGATAATCTTCGTCAGAAGGTTGCCATTGGGGCTGGTACATTGTGCCACGGTGGCCAGAAGTGCTAGGAGTCATCAGAAGAAACCCTAGTGGGCCTTTCACATTAATTTTAATGATCGATTTTTAGTGTAAACGAATATTTCCGCAGGAAAATGCTCGAAAAATGCCGTATGCCTGAAAAGACTATTAGTAAATAAGCGCAAATACCAACCTCCAATATTATCTGATAGCAATCTCTAAAGCATTACTGAATAAGCAGGGGCACATAAAATGTAACTAAATTCTAGTAATCGATTTTCCCATTGCGTATCAATTGTTGCAGGAATATTGGAACACGTAGCCACTAGATTAATCATTCTAGTGTGCAAAAAAGGATTTTTTCATGTGTATTAAAGGTTATCATGTAGAATGTATTAGCTGAGTAAAAATATTAGAGACTTTCATAGTCCAAATGGTTATTGCTCCATTCCATTGAGAGGAATCCCTTTCGAATCCTAATTTGGACATAAAGTCTTTGGAATATCAAGGTTCCCTGAGAAATACTCCTTGAAAGAAAAAAGACTCCCTACAAGAAAAGAAAATTGGATGTTACTTTAAAAGTATAAAGTAACATCCAATGTTTACATCGTCATTACGTAACACCCGTGAGTGCGCTACCATTACATTATTCCCATTAAATCTACAAAGTCATAAAACTAACAAACCTAACAAGTAATGAATCTAACAGGTCCTAATATGTAATATCCCAAAACCTATTATGTAACAACCAAAAATAAACATTCTCTATTACGTAAGAGACACCTGCGTCTTTCAGAAAACATTCCCTTTTATGTAACAATCAGAAGCCTGAAAGTTTTATTTAAGATTCCAAGGAACCATTAGGTAAAATTTATATTCCGTATTACCTAACAGACACCTGCGTCTTGAAGAATTTTAAAAAGTGTCCAGATTTACATTCGAAGGGATAGAGCTGTCATCAAATAGACTGAGGCATCCCTACTCATAAGGCTGTTAGTACATCCCACCAATCTTCCGTCGTTTCGGTTTCACGTTTTTGGCCCTGAAGGCAGGTTTGTAGCAAGGATTTATTTTGGAGGATCCTACCATAAGGCGTTTTCTCTTTTTTCGCTAAATAACTGAATGGTTATACTTCTGTGAGATTATTCGCATAATAGAGATTTTTCCAAATCTCAACAATCCTTCCCCTGTCAAACTATCCCAAGTCAAATACTCTTCCGAAGGCAAACGGAACCATGGAAATATTTGATCCTGTTTCATCAAATGTTCTCCTAATAGTGTTTGATTTAGGTTCACGAGGCCGGGAAACGGTAAAAATGTAGCCGAGGCTGGTGAAAATGTAGCTTAATCCTCTTCCTTATTTCTTCTTTTATTCGTGATCCAATTCTAATTTCCTTTGGCATGTTATTTATTGTTACTTATTTATGAAAAAAAAGTAGTACCGATACACTGAAGAAATGTCTGAGTTATCAAGATGGATTAAAAGTAAGTAGTAAGTAAATAAGTATGACGGCACTAGGCCCTCAAGGTACAAACTGTCGGTGCTGATTTTCGTTTTGTGGCCCTTCAGCCGGGAAGAACGATGGGGTGCTTGGGTCTAGCCATATTGTGCTTTCGCACACTTTTTCTGCTTACTTTCTCAGATTTCACCAGGTACACATTTAGAGCTGGGTCGACTGTGGATGAGCTTGCAGGATCAGGCCACTGACTCTCTTCCCAAACCAAATAACCAGCCACACTAGAAATCGAACTCGTGCCTCAGGGTTCAGATAGGGGGTAGAGATGTATTTCGTTGGTAAATAAATCTCTTATGTTCTATGTGTTTAGCGGGAAAATTGAATTCTACTCTCGGTTGGCTAGAATTGAAATGTTGTTATAACTATTTTTATTAATAAAATTTGCCTTGCCTTTATATTCTGTAAATCTGATCAAGGCTTGACAGGGAAGAAAAGTGTGACTGAGATTTGTAATTGTATTGGTGCTCCTGGATGCCAATCCGGTAATCGACTCTTTTAGTTTTGCGATGTACCAGTAATGAATGTTAATTTTTTTTTGCTATCATCACCCAACTTGGCTAGAGTTTTCGATCCTTGAGCAAATATGAAATTTTTATACGAATTATTTTAACTTTCGCTATGGTTTAGACCGGCAATAAATTGTTAATCACAGATTTTACTAAGATAAGGAGCTGTATAGATTCAACTTAAAAAGACCTCGTGAAAAAGAAGCTCCCACAGGCCTCACTCAACACTCATCAAGGCTTTGTTAACAACATTTAATGTATTTTTTTTCCTTTTTTTTGTAAAATATTTCCGTAATATTTTATCGTGGTTATAAAAATGAATTTTGATGTAAGCGTAGATACTAAGAGATTGTCAATGCAAAGACGATCACAAAAGAAGAGCTGAATATTGAATCCATCTGATTGATTATCTGGAAACACCTTTCACAGATCATCGCGCAGGGAATGCGTGTTGAATCTCCTTTGACCTACTAATGTGGATTGATACTTCGTATTTATCTTTATCTTTTTGTTATACAGTTTACCCCAAGGTCTAAATATTGGTAATCGCCTCAATACTGAATCAAAACAATGCTAGTTGTATTTCAATCTCTGTCCTGAGTAACTCCTCGGAAGCATAGTCTAACTCATATGGTGTTATCAACAAATACCTGCTCTGTAATGTGTCTGCCGAAACGTTATTAAGTTCGTTTCAGAGTTATTTGCAGTTGTGACAGAAATAAAAAACTGCAGTGTTGTCTATAGACCACCTAGGTGGAACTAGGAACTTGTCTACTAGGAGGAAACAAGACCTAAGTCCCGAAAGCTGATGGAAATACATAGCATCACTACTGAGTGGATGTTGAGTGAATTCAGACCAGTACATTCGTTACCTTGTATATCTGAAAATTCCCTTAGCACGTAGAAATCCGATATACTGTATTTTTTGCAGTAGTTTTCGTACATTTCGGGATGTCTACAGGGAATGAAGGTTTGTTGGAGTCAGAAGCTAATCGAAAAAACTCATCATCGAGTAAGTCAAGAACATATTTGCCTTCTTGTGTTCTAATAAGTGTGGAATGTGCAAACTGGATTGAAAAGGCTAGTCAAACTTCACCATTTCTCTGAACAGGCTGATGGTTTTTGATAGCGAAGGGAAGTGTCAGTGACTTTTTGGTCTGAGGGTTCTCTGTCATCAGAGTATGATGAGTCCCCGATGTCCTTCTTGTTTTCTCTAAGGATTCACTTCTTTTTGTTTTATGTTAGATCTGAGGTCTGGGGGCTCTCTTTCATCAGAATCTGATGATTGCAAGTTTGTCCTTGTTGTTTCTTCTAAGTGTTCAGTTCCTCTTTCCTTTGTTAAGTCTGAGGTCTAAGGGCATTTGTCATCAGAGTCTGATGAGTGCCAGATGTCCCTGTTGTTTGCTCTTAGGGTTCAGTTCTCCTCTTCTTTGTTAGATCTGAGGTCTGAGTGTTCTCTGTCATCAGAGCCTGATGATTGCAAGTGTGTCCTGTTGTTTCCTCTAAGTGTTCAGTTCCTCTATTCTTTGTCAAATCTGAGGTCTGAGGGTTTTCTGACATCAGAGTTTGATGAGTGTCCAATGCCCTTGTTTTTTCCTCTAAGGGTTCAGTTCTCCTCTTCTTTGTTAGATCTGAGGGTTCTCTGTTGTCAGAGTCTGATGAGTGCCCGATGTCTATGTTGTTTCCTCTAAGGGTTCAGTTGTCCTCATCTTTGTTAGATAAAAAACTCTTTTTTGTTAGATAAAAGAAACCTGCACAGATCCTTAGGTTCTCAATGTTTCGATTATCTAAATAGATTCATAAAATACCAGGCTCCACAAAACAATACTTAGCTTTGATCACGCTTTCTTCACTTGAAGATAAGTTAAAAATGAAGAAAGCCAGAGACCTCAATATTTCCATAAGCTGGTTCAAGGTTATACCTTGAACCTGTTCAAGGTAGCTGGTTTTTGCCGTTTGATAACTCTGTTAATAGCCAATATCAAAGTAGTCAAGAAACGCCAAATAATCTGGAACCGCAGAGATATTACTGAAGAACAGGGACCCTCCTAGTTTGTCCATTTGTAGGTCTTGTGGAACCGTAATCTTCAAAAGTCAAAAACAGAAAAAAATTCCAGGAGTCCTTGGGTCTCTGTAGACAGCTAAGTTAAAACGTCGCCTTTATTGAAGGGAAAGCAGACAAATAGTGCCATCTATTGTGTCTGACAAAAATAATTCAGACTGCAGTATCCTCTGCTGGAGACAACCTGACTAAAGGGTTAATATATTTTGTCCCGATAAGCCATTCGGTCTAACAGAATCACCAAAATGGATGTTGATCCAAGTTAGCTTGATTACGTATGATTTCGGCCCGTCTGGGCTTTTTATAGCCAATAAAATCCCTCCTACGTTACTTATTGTAAGTCCCGGTGGATCATGTATGTATTAACTCCTCCCTTACTTTGAGTTCTGGAACAATTGAGAGTTACTCAGACTAATTCAGGATGAACTAGTTAAAGTAGCCACTGATTATTTATTGCGAAACAAAGGCCTTACAAAGTCTCGTGAAGCTTGGAGCTGGGAACCTATGCATAAGTAGAAAACAAATTAAAACACACCATGCAATAACCTAATACCACCAAAAACGGGAGACGACACCATAGACTTTTTTTTCTCTCTTTCAACTCAATCCAATGCTCTGAATAAACTTCTCCTTTCAGTGCCCATTCCTATCATTGTGAACTATTTATAATTCCAAATAGAAAAGATATCTTCGACTAATTTTTTTAAACATTTTCCCACGCAGGCCATGATCCGTAAAGTTGCTGGGGGCGAATCATCAGATTTTTCCCGTGTTTTCCCTCGTATTTCTCCAGGTGTGCACTTAGAGCTCTTGTTGAGCTTACAGAGGCACACCGCTGACCCTTGCTTAAAACCAAATAATCAGTGAAGCTAGGAATGGAATCCCTGTCCTTGTGGACACAGGATTGCCAGTCCAGCGTTCCAACCTCTCGGCTAATACGCCTTAAACTTCGAGCCACACAAAAAAAAATTCTCCTTTAAAATTTTCGATTTTTCGATTTCTCATTCAAAATTTTCCTCTTCTACTCTATCATTGATAGATCCCTTCACTTGGGCGAAAATGGGCATTGGCATCATGACTTCGTTTTGCGGCGTTTTTTCTTGATTGCCAAGTGACTACAATTTTTAGTGACTATACATGCATCAATAAATGGAGCTTTCAATAGAAAGCTCAAATAGCTCTCATTCACTATATCAGTACACAGTTAAGCCCCACTGGCTCCATCTTAAAGTTGTTGTTTTTTAGAAATGTAACGAAAAGAAAATCCTTTTGCCTGTGTAAGTCTTGTTTCCCTTACAAAGCATAAGAATGACATAGTAGACGTTGCTTATATTGACATAATGAATAAAAGCCGTTTATTGATGCATGCATAGTCGCTGAAAGTAACTATAGCTGTTTGCCAATAAATAAATTCATATAAGTCACGAAACCATTACAGAACTTTCACCCTTGTCAAGATCATTTGCAAAAATGATCCATGTTGAGAGCTTGTTCTTTCTCTTTTGATATGATCAGACTTAATGGGTGTTCGAAGCATGTTCGTTAGTATTGGCAGTGATTGAAACTGTTCTAGATTGACAGCGATCGAAGCATTGAAGCTGTTCTAGAGCTTGTCCCAAATTGTGGACAAGCTCTAGAACAGTTTGTCCACATTTTAACAAAAAGAACAAGAATCGTAAGCTCGGAGATAACCAGTAATTTGGGGAGAGAGAGAGAGAGGGAGAGAGAAATATGTTGTGACAAACAAATAACAACTACAGTTTAACAGCGACCCCAAGAAATAACAAATTTGACCGACGTGGCAAAATAAAGACCATGAAAAAAGACTAACATGCAGTTCACGGCACAATTCCTAATCAGCACCATAAACGTTGTATGAGAACAATCTCATCAAATAGACTATTCTATTCATACCCCAAGAGGTCATGATCATTATTTTACTCGTTTATTTATTACCACCACCACCACTCCCAAAAAAAATATAATTAAAACTCATAATTACTAAAAGAAACCATTTCTTTAGTTATACTCTTGAACAAAAGAATTTATCAACATCTTCTATGTTTTTATAAAAAATTTTCCAGCTCCTAAATATCCTATGAAGTACAGAAAACGGCGACGGAGGATTAATCTCTGTAGGAGAGGGTACTCTGCGCTGTGAGAGGGTAAATTAGGCTGAGATATTTGTTTGTTTACCTTCTTGTTAAAAGAATTTGAATGTTCATTTTATTAGTTGTGTATAGTTTATTGACCAAGTGTTGAATGGGAAGTTTAGACCTCTTTTCTCGTTTAAAAAAGCACATGAAGAATTTACAGGAAAAGAATTAATCTGTCAATTTAAGCTTTAGGATAGTGCATCGGAAAGGAAACATAGGGGAAAATAAGGAAGTATAGGGAAAAGAAAAAAAATGGAAAATAAGAAAAATAACTGGCACTACTTTTTTTCTGTGTTGGCCTAGGTGGTTATGCGCTGAGTTGGGTTGTCAGTAGTATTAGTTGTAGGGACGTTTGCCATTGACGGAATGAGGAGAAAGTATATTATTGAATTAGAATAGAATAGAATAGTACTTTATTAACAAGCAAACTCTCACAACATAAAAAACTGTCGAACTTTTTGCTTTCTGTCAGCTAGTCTACATTGTATATAAAAAACAGAAGCACAAAAGTACAATATATAAACATAGTCCACAGCAATTAGACCAACTGGCTTGTCAAATAAAAATGAGTACAATGAAAAAAATTAGTATATAAGTACACAAACATAAGTACATAAGTAAAAAGTTAGTAACATAAGTAAAATGAATAAAAATGAGAATAGGAATAGAATAATGTCAATAGAATGTCAGATAAAAGTGAAACGTCAAAACTGAACCATTAACAAAATAAATGACACAATAACATGATGCTTTAAAAATTTCATTTATTTGTTATTTCAAATAAATGCTTAGTATGTTCATGTCGAGCATTGTATTCGAATTAATGCTTAGTATGTTCATGTCGAGCATTGTGTTTTTTCGAGATAGAAAGGTTCTATCATCAAACAGTTCGCGGTAACGTACTGTAGTAAGGAGCGACCCGGCTCAATAGTAACCAAAACTCAAAATATAGAATTTTTTATACCAATAGCTACATCAAAAGAATCACATTTTAATGCTAATTTTAAATATATAAGTTTCATCAAGTTTAGTCTTACCCATCAAAAGTTACGAGCCTGAGAAAATTTGCCTTATTTTAGAAAATAGGGGGAAACAACCCCTAAAAGTCATAAAATCTTAACGAAAATCACACCATCAGATTCAGCGTATCAGAGAACCCCAATTTAAAAGTTTCAAGCTCCTATCTACAAAAATGTGGAATTTTGTATTTTTTGCCAGAAGGCAGATCACGGATGCGTGTTTTTTTTTTTTTTTTTTTTTTTTTTTTTTTTTTTTTTTTTTTTTTTTTTATTTTTTTTTTCAGGGGTGTTTGTATCGACCCAGTGGTCCTAGAATCTTGCAAGAGGACTCATTCTAACGGAAATGAAAAGTTCTAGTGCCCTTTTTAAGTGGCCAAAAAAATTGGAGGGCACCTAGGCCCCCTCCCACGCTAATTATTTTCCCAGAGTCACCGGATCAAAATTCTGAGATAGCCATTTTATTCAGCGTAGTCGAAAAACCATATAACTATGTCTTTGGGGACGACTTACTCCCCCACAGTCCCCGTGGAAGGGGCTACAAGTTACAAACTTTGACCAGTGCTTACATATTGTAATAGTTATTTGGAAGTGTACAGACATTTTCAGGGGGATTTTGTGGTTGGGGGGTTGAGAAAAGGGGGATATGTTCGGGGAACTTTCCTTAGAGGATTTTGTCATGGGGGAAGAAAATTTTCGTGAAGGGAGCGCAAGATTTTCTAGCATTATTTAAAAAAAAAAACAATGAAAAATAAATATGAAAAAGTTTTTTCAACTGAAAGTAAAGGGAAGCATTGAAACTTAAAACGAACAGGAATTATTACGCATATGATGGGCTCACCTCCTCCTAATACCCCGCCGCTCTTTACGCTAAAGTATCTTTAGTAATTTCAACTATTTATTCTACGGCTTTTGTGATTCAGGAGTCATTCTTAAGAAATTGGGACAAAATTTAAGCTTTAGTGTAAAGAGCGAGGTACTGCCGAGGGGGTGAACCCCCTCATATACGTAATACAAACATGAGAATACAGAAGTTCGTTACGTAAGCTAGTTTTTAAGCTACATATATCTTTTACTAATAAAAACATTTGTAAAAATTAAAAGTTCTAGTTGCCTTTTTAAGTAACCAAAAAATCTTAGGGCAACTAGGCCTCCTCCGCCTCTCCTTTTTTTCTCAAAATTCATTCGATCAAAACTATGAGAAAGGCATTTAGCCAAAAAATGAATATGCAAATTTCGTTTTAATTATTAATCTGCGGAGAGCCAAAATCAAAACATGCATTGATTCAAAAACGTTCAGAAATTAGATAAAAAAAATTTTTTTAAAGGAAAGTAAGAAGCGGCATTAAAACTTAAAACGAACAGAAATTACTTCGTATATGAAAGGGGCTGCTTCCTCTTCAACGCCCTGCTCTTTACGCTAAAGTGTTTTACTGTTTTAAAAAGTAGAGTTAAGAGAAAGAGTCAAACCTTGGCGTAAAGAGCTGGGCGTTGATGAGGAAGCAGCCCCTTTCATATACGAAGCAATTTCTGTTTGTTTTAAGTTTTAATGCCGCTCCTTACTTTCCGTAAAAAAAACTTGTTTTTTTACTCAATAATGACAAAAGTTCAGTTGGCAAATGGTCAAACAGGCTAAAAAATGTAAATCTTTCCAAGTTCAAAACCATTTAAAATTCTCCAAGATCCTATAAAATATGCAGTTGTAGAGACATGCATCCAACTAGGCTTGTTGCCCGTCAGAATAAAATAAATAGTTCCATGAATAAAAAATACAATCAATACCAAATAAAATGAATTAAAAGAGATTGCATAAATAAGGAGACATTTAAGTAGTAAATCAGTGACAATATCTTGGTTATCTCTCTCTTTCTCTCTCTCTCTCTCTCTCTCTCTCTCTCTCTCTCTCTCTCTCTCTCTCTCTCTCTCTCTCTCTCTCTCTCTCGCGTCCTCTACTAACCGTGCTGAAATTTGTGTGTCTTCCTTTAAATTATCCATGTTAAAAATATAATTGTTATCCTGACATTTCCTGATGGTTTGGACCCTGACATTTCCCGGTAAGTCTGATCAAATTGAATCTATCCAAATAAGAATTCCAGTCCTTCAGGGCTTTTGACAGCGGTTTTGAAATAAACATCTGATCTACTTCTTCAATCTCCTTCCACATTCAATATGCTTTAATGTCCCTGTCTTTTCTCTTCCTCCCTCTCCTTTTCATTTATAAATCCAAATGGACAATGGTCATTTTAAACTTCATGCCGTTGTTTTAATTGGTTCCTGCTGACGTAGACAAGATCCTAGATCAGACCCCATTGTGGGTTAATCCAAGGATAAAAATACCTTGTACAGTCTTGTCTACGTGTTCTAAGGAACATGACACGCTTGAGGAAACTTTCACTTTAAATTAATTTTCTTGTCAGGGGAAAGCTGAGACAATTGTAATAAAATACTTGTCAAAGAAAATATCATGAGGGGATAGAAACTGCCAGGAAATGAAGAAAAAATCCTATATCATATTTCTCTTGACTCGTGTTGTCATTATTGATGAACCAACGTATCATTTCTTCTTTTTATCATTATAGGCTGGTGAGAATTGGCCTATAAATAACTGATAATATGTAGCAATAAGACGGAAAAATAATAAGTAGTATGATGGAAGTTGTAAGGCTCAAGAATTTTATCTTATTTATGGTTGTCTCTACACTTCCCAAGAGTTTTAATGTACATTCTGTCTATTTTGTTGTAGGCAATAGAAATGTATTGTTATTTTCTTCTCAGCACCAATAATGCTAGTTTAGCAATTTTTTTTAAAGATTAAAAGCTCTCTTTGTGAAGATTATTGCTGTCCTTCTTGTATTTATTTTTCTTGGAGTTAACTTTAATTTTCAACCGATCTTTTTGTAAGTAGCTATAAGAATATTATTTCTGGCTACATATTTCTTTATGAAGTTTTCTTCAAGGTACTATAGAAGTTAATTGGATTTATTCTCATCGCTTTAAATCTGGTAGGGATCTTACTAGAAATCTCAAAATGAGGATAATGCATATGCTTATAGAATGCCGACAATATTACCATGACAAATGCTTCTGGAGTGACTGATGTTCTTTCTTCATGTTTTTTAAGTTCCGGACTTCCAGGTTTTTGTAACAAAACATTGATGACCTTGTCAGTTTCGGCTATGAGAGTTTTAAAGTCACATTTTGGGTTTTTCTTATGCTGGTTTGTAATTCTTGTCTAAGCGCTGCCCATTTTTAACAAAAAAAAAAAAATGTTTGATAATTTTCTTTCTTAACTATCAATAATTGTAAAATTTGAAAAAAAATGACAAATTCACACAAAAGGAAACAAAGCCGACACCAAATATACAAATATACTAAATTTTGTATACAAGACCCTAAAAAAGTCAAATAAAGCAACTCTTGGCAAAAACAAAATACATGAGGAACAGCTTGACACAGAAATGAAAATTCTGCTTGTGCAATAGATACAAAGATGAAAAATAAAGACGCAAAAATAGTTATACACAAAACAAATTTAACAATGCAGGCAAATGCAAAGAGTATGGGTAACTTGTGAGAAGTCTCATTAGCGTCGAAAAAAAGTTCCCGTTCGCTTTTGCAAGAGCTGCGGTAGAGTTATAAGAGTCTTTAGTGCCCCAGCAAAAATAGGACGACCATACTAAAATAAAAGGAGAGAAGAATGAACTTTGGGTCAAGGCCATATCCAGGGAGCTACTGGGATTGAACGCCCCCCTACACGCAAATGTGTACTAAACTCGTAAAAACGTAGCAAAAACGTATATAAACAAAGGTCTATGTGTTTTAAAGTTTTTTCATAAAACCCCCTACCACCGAACAAAACCCTAGATAGGCCCGTGTTTGGGCTTCACTCCATTGGAAACCCTTTCTTGTTTTTAAAGAGATATGGGCCATCTTGTCCTGCTGATACCCCCAAAAAATAACTTGTCACTCAGGTGGGGAGAATTGTGTCCAAGAACTTGCCCAAGGGCCAGATTTTTCATGACCTCGCACATGTCGTTTTAGCGATATTCTTTTCAGTATTCAGGAAAAAACTTCATTTTTTTGTGTTTTTAGTCAGTAGTAGTTGCCTTTTTTCTTTTTATGATCGTTCTTATGAAATGAATTTGGTGTCTTTCTTTTAATAATTATTATACTAGTTATGATATTTATAAGCATGCTGAGAATTTTTTTTTGTCCTTGAAGCAACAACAAAAAATTAAGTAACTATAAGTAAAAAGAGGGAGTCAGGATATGAAAAGTGTCCTCCACTTTTCTTTTTCTTTTTTATTGTTTTTCAAGGAACTTTACTGCAAATAGAAATTACGACTACAGTCCAATTCTCTTACTAAGGAAACTCTATATTTACCCTCTTAATATCTTTTATATTTTGAGTCTTCTTGAATAGCTTTTACTCCAAAATAGATATTTACTCTCCTTTGTTTGTTTTTCATTTTCCGCCTTGCAGGAGCTGGCTCGTCTTCTTCAAGAAGTTGAACAGCATAAAACATCCAATAGAAAGGGTCCATCTACATCTACAATTGACCATGTTGAACAACTCGATAGAGATAGGATGCTTGCCATAGAAGTTCAAGACAGAGAATTGGCAAGAATTCTACAAGAAAAGGTGAGTCAAATCATGAGCCACCTCGGTATTCTAGACTTTATTCTTCGTTATTTTGAAAAATTTCACTGTCTTTCAAGTCAAATTTTGCAGTCCAACCACTAATTGTGGATGTGATAGCTTGTCCCCAGGGAGAATTCTATAATAGACCCTTTGTCTTTGAGACGGCCAGCTGACGCTGAGGCAAAGGTATCAAGGGTATTACTGCGAATTAACTCCGAAAAGATTTCCTTGGGGGGGGGGTTCAGAAAATGTAAAATAGGGAGAAAAAGAAACATATGGAAAACGGATCATATAAAAATCCCACGTAAATTAAAATATATATATATATATATATATATATATATATATATATATATATATATATATATATATATATATATATATATATATATGCATATATATATATATATATATATATATATATATATATATATATATATATATATATATATATATATATATATATATATATATATATGTATATATATATATATATATATATACATATATATATATTAAAGTTTCTAGTTACGGTTTTTCTTCGGTCTTTATGGTCTTTCTCTCTGATTGTAGGAACAAATATCCCATAAGCATACATGTTAGAAGGTGATCTTCACGGAGACTCTTCATCTTCACTTGACACATTATCGTCGTAGCTGGAGTAGCTGAAGGTTTATGTCTGGAACGTACCCTAAACCATCAACTTGGTGGATGAAAATTTAATCAGTTCAAATATCCAGTTCTGGAAATATCTCAAAGTTTGATACGCCTATCTCGACTACTTGTTTTTAAAATATATATGACAAAAAATTGTCTGCAAAGTTATAGTTTATCCCATGTACAATATTTCAGGCTGTGGGAAGCGCCCTGGTCACTGCTCTCTTAATATGTTTCTTAAAATAAATCTTAGTTGTAAGGGTCTGAATGTGGGTGTGATCAATGATACTCTTTAATTAAGATAATGTTCTCTTAATTGTATTTCTATGGCAAAAATCTCCTTTTGGAATGAAATGCCTAGATTTGTTTTGGTATTTCTAAAATTAGCGAATGATCTTTGTTGAATATGGTTGGCGACGAGATGACAGGAAGAGCAAAAGGTTTCGGGAGACATGATGTAATTGAGAGACAAGTCCAGATCTAGCCCATTTTGCAATCTGCGGTTAGTGGAACAATTTTGTAGCCAAGAAAGTATTGTGGGGAACAGAATTATTCATATGTATCGGAGTCGGCCAATGCGGTTTTAAATTTTCGCATTGCAGCGCTGATATAACTAGACTTGTTGTAGCTTAATTATGGTTAACTAGATGCTGCTACCATGGAATTTTAAATGTAAAATTCCGGAATTTTTAAATGTTAACAAATGTAAAGCTCTTTGTATCACTTTGGGTTTTATGGTACTTGGTATTGACCAAGTGACGTATAGCGATCGCAATTTCTGTCCGTCGGTCTGTCTGTCTGTCTGTCAGTCCTGATTTTGCTAATTTCGGGCACTTCCAGATAAGCTAGGACGATGAAAGTTGGCAGGCGTATCAGGGACTAGATCAGATTAAATTAGAAATAGTCTCTTCCCCGACTCAGCCATCTGGGGAGGAGCGAGCGAACGAAATATCTGAGAAGAGTTTTATTTAACGATAAAACAAATGATTGTTCTTCTTAAGTGTGACTTACTTAGGGGTATGATTCTGGCTTAGGGTGTAATGGGTTTCAGGTTTGAATTCCGGACCACCGCAGTTTTTACATGAAGAAAATACGAAACTAGGTACGTGATCAATATAGCGATCGCTGAAAGTTGGCAGGCGTATCAGAGGCCCGACCAGATTAAATTAGAAATAGCCGCTTCCCTGATTCGGCCCCTGGGGGGGAGTGGAAGAACGGTTAATTCGGAAAAATTAGAAAAAATGAGGCATTTATAACTTGCGAACGGATTATCGGATCTTAATTAAATTTGTTATTTAGAAGGACCCCGTGTCTATTTAGAAGGACCTAGTGTATAATAGGTTATTATGTAGAATTATTTAGAATTGTCATGTTTAGGTTACATATCATGTTTAGGTTATATATCTATATATAGGTTATCATGTAGATATTTAGAAGGACATAGCGTGCAATAGGTTATCATGTAGAATGTATTACCCGAATCACAATATTAGGAATAGATTGCTTGTCCTGCTATCTAGGGCTCCATTCTACTGAGAGAGAATTCATTTCAAATCCTAATGTGGACATAAAATCTTTGGAATATGTAAGTTCCCTGAAGAAAAAAAAAGAAAAACGTATTGAAAGGAAATGAAATTTCTTTAAGTATTATGTAACATCCCTCGTGAACATAGTCATTATGTAACACCCACTTGCGTGTCCCCCTCAGTTACAACCTGAACCTCCCCGCCTGACTAACCAACTCGAACAAGTCCTATTACGTGTCAACCAAAAGTGAACACACCCTATGACCTAACATGCACATGCTTCTCTTAGTAAACATTCCTTATGACGTTAACAACCACCCGCTGGCTGTCGTCAGAATGACAGGATAGGGCACCGGTCAAAAAACAGGGAAAGGGCACCGGTTAACAGCAGGGGTCGGGCACCGGTGAAAAGCAGAGGGGGGGGTACTTTTGCCTTTTCCCCATTCTTGTATTAAAGAGCCCCTTCTACTTTCGATTTTTTTTCTAAGGCTTGTCTAATGTCTTATCTGGAGAACAATATATATATATATATATATATATATATATATATATATATATATATATATATATATATATATATATATATATATATATATATATATATATATATATATATATATATATATATATATATATATATATATATATATAGTGTTTTCTATCACAGCAATAGTGTAAAATTAAACATCCAATACATCATATAAAAACAATAAGTATAATTGTTTTTAACTCATTTTCCAAATGAACTAAAAAGTGAAAATATTTTTTTCGAGAATGTATAAACATAAATGAAACGAGGTGCGCAACACAGACTAGGCTTGGCCTAACATAGACATGAAAATGACGGAAGTTATAAATGCATAAACGAAAAAAGTTGACAAGTTGAGGAAAACTTGTCAAAAAGATCAAATGTTGTAAACCCCAATCCGTTTTGCGCCTCTCGTTTTCAGTTATGTTCAAAGAGTAATGAGAAAAAAAATTACTTTTTAGTTCAGTTTGAAACGAATTAATTTCTTATACATTTATTTTTTGTGACTTTTTAGCCTTCTGTAAGACTAAAGACTTTAGTCTTCTCTAATGTTTGTCATATTTAAGATTCGAACTAAATTAATTATTTCCGCCTGTAAGGTTTTCAACTATGCTGATTCTGATGGTGCACTTTTCCTTTTGATCTGACGCCGTTTTTGAGGGGTTTCAGGTTTTTTTCGAAATCCCCACACATTTCTTTTCGCAATACTTTTACCTTAAAGACGAACCGAAATAATAGTTACCATTCTTCAATCAGTGTCATATGACGATGTTTTTTCACTAGGCAGTTTTTTTTCTAAACATGTTTTTCAAATTTTGGTTACTATTTGGTTACTTTTTCGAACTAAAATTTATTACAACTAAAGGCAAGTGTTCACACCGCTGCGCCATCAAGTCTCGCATAATAGTGACTGTTTTATAATTTTTGTTGCGCCCTGTCACCCATTTTGTGTTTTTTTATTTATACAATGGGGAGCATATAAAAGGGTATTTAATTTTGATGTTGTATTGTTGCACTATCATTCAGAAGTGGTCGAAAACAGCTCACAAATTTAACAAATATATGATCAAAAAACAGAAAATTCATGAGTCGGCGAATTGAGAAAAACGAGCCAAGAGCAATTAAAAAAGTCACTTTCAAGTTATTTCGACGTAAATGCCTTTTCGATCAAAAAATTTAAGAGAAAAAAATTTAGTTTTTAGTTCAGTTTGAAACGAATTAATTTCTCATATATTTATTATTTTTGACTAACATCCAATTATTAGATGTTATTGGACTGGAGCTTTACTGATGAAAGCTTTACTGGTCTCTTTCATTAGACAAAACATCATTAACATTTTCTATTTGTGCTCCGTTTGCACTTTTTCTGGAGTTAGCATGGTAATTTAGTCTTTCTTTTGTTGTTTGGTCTTTCTTTCTCTTGTCGAATTCGATTTTGACCATTAGTTTCCTTTCTGATTTGAACTTCTCGGCATCCTTCAAGATATCCTAGTAAACATTTGCCGACGACGCTAAAGTTACTTTATAAAAAAGAACTAAAGGGTTTGTGAATTCAAGTGTAGAGGGCTAACCCAGAATCGAAATTGTCAATTTTATTAAAACAAATATAGATATTGCTTACAAATATACTGCATTCAGTGCCTTATGAAAGCAATTTGAATAATAATAAACAAATTTTAGGGCATCGTGAGGCGATAAGTGCTTACTACTACTACTATTACTACTACTACTTATGCAACACTATTACTAATACAACTCAGCGGCGTAATTTCGTCAAAACCCTGGGGAGGGTTAAAGTTGGAATCGATTTTCCAAAGTCAAGTGAATGTTACAGTGAAAAATGAAACATGGACCGTACAGTACCGTAAAGGCAAAGGTATACTAAAGAAACCTGATCTGTTTCTATGGATGTTTGAATTATATAGGCCCGTTTTGACATTTTGAAGACGCTAAATTTCGTTGGGGGGTGGGGGAATGGGGTCTGAGATGAAGTTGCCGCCCCCCTTACATCATTACAAATTACGCCTCTGCTACAACAACTACTACTACTATGACATCAGTACTACTAAGGGTAAGGGTATGAAGGTGAAATTTTAAGAGAATATTGAGGGAAAAGTTGAACTAAATCAAAACACACTATATGTACGTAGGTTGTCAAAAGGGTGTATCACAGGAATGACTTAGGGTATTAAGTTGGAGCCTACAGGGAATGCTTTGGGAGAAGATCAATTGAACAAAAGGCAATATGTGCTAACTACTATTAATATTACTTCTACCATTACTACTATTGCTACTACCACTACTACTGCTACTACTGCTCCAACCAATACTAAGAGTATGGGTATTAACATGATAATTCAGGAAATGTTGAGGGTAAGTTGAACTAAATTGAAACCTACTATCTGCACATGGGTTATCTGAAGTGCATACTGGCAATATCGTAGCAACTGTTAGTGTACTACAATAGTAGTGTTAGTATTCCAGCTACAGAGTTTACACCCTTATTTGGGCTACAGACTACATCCAACTTTACTCATTGACCTTCATACATGACCAGCCCCCCCCCCCCCAAACAGGTATTGGGTGAATGACATTCATAATCCTGTCAGGAGCTGATTTAGCAAATATTCAGTCTTAACTGAACAAAAGGAGTGACCAGTTGTTACAATACTTAATATTCAAGTCATGACGATTATATGAATAAAGTTTTTGTCTTTTAAAAATATTGCTTAGTATTGGGGATATGCATAAAGTTGAAATTCATAAAGTCGTATGTATTTTAAGCAATGACATGACAACCCTAAAAGCTCCATGGGCGCCAATTTTCCTCCCCTATACTTTTTGCCCCTCCGCCTTTTTAGATTTAGAATTTTTGGGCTCAGAATTTTTAAATAAGTGCCATGTTAAGAGAAAACATAATAAAGTATTGTATAGAATGGATTCAAAGCATTCGTTTTTATTTATATGATGATGTTCTACATGTCGCTATTTCAATAAAAAAAAAATTGCAACACTTTCTTATGCTTCCATTATTTTTAGGTTACGCTAGCAACTCGAACGTTTAGAATGTTTATTAAAAAGTCGAGGACGTACAAACACACAGATTCAGACATACAAACAGACAAAGACAGACGCTGTAACAATTAAAGACCTGCTCTGACACAATGGTACAGAGAGTGAGAGAGACGTGCCAACACCCGCTCAGAGATACAGGCATAGTGAGAGAGACAAGCAAACAGCCACTCAGACACACAGACCGGAGTGAAAGAGAGAGAGAGAGACAATAACGCCTACGAACACATACAAACACAAAGAGTCAAACACACAAACACGCAAACAGACACTGAAACATTCAATTACCCGCTCAGACACATAGGCAGAGAGATAGACAAGCAAACAGCCACTCAGATACACAGGCACATGGAGGGAGAGAGACAAAAAAGACAGACAAACAGATTCAGACGTACAAACACACAAAGACAGACACGGAGACAAACAAACACTCCTTCAGACACACGGGCATAGTGAGATAGACAAGCAAACAGCCTCTCAGATGCACAAGCATAGTGTGTGAGAAAGAGAGAGAGAGAGAGAGAGAGAGAAACACATAAAATCACACAGAGTCAGACACACAAACACGCAAAGAAAGACACACAAACATGCAAAAAGCCGCTCAGACACACAGGCATAGTGAAAGAGAGAGAGACAAAAACACCTACAAACACACATAGCTAGACACACAAACGCACAAAGACATACACGGAAACATGCAAACACCCGCTCAGACACACAGGCATAGTGAGAGAGACAAGCAAACAGCCGCTATCATACACAAGCATAGCGTGAGAGAGGTAAGAACATTTACAAACACACAGAGTCAGACACAAAAACACACAAAGGCAGACACAGAAACATGCAAACAATCGGTCAGACAAATGTGAGGAGACAAGCAAACAGCCGCTAAGACACACGGGCATATTAAGAGAGAGAGGCAAAAAGACCTACAAACACACAGAGTCAGACATACAGGCATAGTGAGAAAGACGAGCAAACAGCCTCTCAGACTCACGGGCATAGTTTGACAGAGAGAGAGAGAGAGAAATACACCTACAAACACCTATAAACACACAAAGTCAGACACACAAACACGAAAACAGACACGGAAACATTCAAACACCCGCTCAGACACATAGGCACAGAGAGATAGACAAGCAGACAGTCGCTCAGATACTACACAGGCACAGGGAGTGAAAGAGACAAAAAAGACATACAAACAAACAGATTCAGACACACAAGCACACAAAGACAGACATGGAGACAATCCAACACTGGCTCAGACACACAGGCATAGTAAGAGTGACAAGCAAACAACCTCTGAGACACACAGGTACAGTTTGAGAGAGAGGAACAAAAATAGATAAAACACACATCCAGGCCCACAAACACGCAAAGGCAGACACGAAAAAATCAAAAGTCCCGCTCAGACGCTCAGGCATAGTGAGAGAGACCAGAAAATAGCCAATCAGACACACAGACATAGTGAGAGAGAAACAAAAATACCTACAAACACACAGAGTCAGACACAAGAACACACAAAGGCCGACACGGAAACTTGCAAAACAACCCGCTCAGACACATAGGCATAGTGAGAGAGACAAGCAAACAGTCGCTCAAACACACAAGCATAGTAAGAAAGAGAGAAAAAACACCTACAAACACATAGAGTCACAACACACAAACACACAAAGACAGACACAGAAACATGCAAACACACAGGCACAATGGGAGAGACAATCAAATAGCTCGTCAAAAACACAGACATAGTGAGAGAGAGAGAAAGACAAAAACTTTTACAAACACACAGAGTCAGCCGCACAAACACACAAAGGCAGAACCGGGAACATGCAAACACCCGCTCAGACACAGAGGCATAGTGAGTGAAAAAGAAAGAGACAAAAACACCTGCAAACACACAGAGTTAGACACATTAACAAATAAAGTCGGTCATGGAAACATTTAAACACCCACTCAGACACACAGGCATAGTGGGAGAGAGAGAGAAAAAAATCACCCACAAACACGCAGATTAAGACACACAAAGACAGACGCTGAAACATGCAATCGCCCTCTTAGACAAACAGGTTTTGTGAGACAGACAAGGAAATAGCCGCTCAGATACACGGGCATAGTGAGTGAGAGAAACGAAACATCTACAAACACACAGAGTCAGAAACACAACCACACGAAGACAGACTTGGAAACATACAAACACCCGCTCAAATACATAGGCATAGTTACAGAGACAGTCAAAGAGCCGCTCAGACACACAGGTTTAGTGAGAGAGAGAGAGAGACTAATGCACCTATAAACATACAGTATGACAGAAAAACTCACAAATACAGCCATGGAAACATACAACTGTTCAGACACACAGCCATAGTGGAAGAGAGAAGCAAGCAGACAATCAGATATACGGGCATAGTGAGAGAGACAGAGAGTGACAGAACACCTATAATCACTCAGAGTCAAACACGCAAATACACAAAGACAGACACGGTGACAGGCAAACACCCGCTCAGACACACGGAAATAGTGAAAGAGACATTAAAATAACCGCTCAGACACAAAGGAATACTGAGAGAGAGATTGAGACAGATTATCTACAAACACACAGAGTCAGACACACAAAGACAGACCACGAAACATGCAAACACTCGGTCAGACACACAAGCATAGTTAGACAAAAAGCATATAGCCGCTCTGACACACAGGCATAGTGAGTGAGAGAGACAAAACAACTGCAAACATACAGAGTCAGAAGTACAAATACACAAAGACAGACACGGGAACATGCAAATATCCCGCTCAGACACACAGGCATAGTGAGAGAGACAAACAAGCAGCCAATCAGACACACAGGCATAGTGAGAAGGACAAAAACACCTACAAACACACAGAGTCAGACACACAAACATACAAAGACAGACACGGTAACATACAAACACCCGCTCAGAAACATAGGCATAGTGTGAGAGACAATCAAGCAGCCGCTCAGACACATAGGCTTAGTGAGAGAGTTAGACAAAAACAACTACAAACACACAGTATGACATAAAAACACAAAGACAGGCACGGAAACATGCAAACATCCGCTCAGACATACAGGCATAGTGAGAGAGACAAGCAAAAAGCCACTCGCACACACAAGCACATAGAGTGAGAGAGACCAAAATACCTTTAAAAACATACCGAATCAGACACGCAAACACACCAAAACAGACACAGAAACTTTGAAACACCCGCTCAGATACACAGGCATAGTGAGAGGCAAGTAAACACCCGCTCAGACACACTGGTATATTGTGAAAGAGAGAGACAAAAAACCTACGAACACACAGAGTCAGCAACATTACCACACAAAAACTGACACGGAAACATGCAAACACCCATTCAGACACACAGGCATAGCCAGAGAGACAAGCAAACAGCCAGTCAGACACAAAGGCATAGTGAAGGAGAGAGAGAGAGGGAGAGAGACAAAAACGCCTGCAGATACACAGAGTCCGACAAACAGACGCACAAACAGAGCCAAAAGCATGCAGACGCACAAACAGAGACACAAGCATAGCGAGAGAAAGGCCTACATTCGCTCAGACACATAGGCATAGTGAGAGAGAGAGAGAGAGAGAGAGACAAAAACACCTACAAACACACAGAGTCAGACTCACAAACACACAAAGACAGACACGGAAACATAAAACACCCGCTCAGACACATTTGCATAGTGATAGAGACAGGCAATCATCCGCTAAGAGACACAGTAACAGAGGGAGAGGGAGAGAGGGACAAAAACACCTACAAATACAAAGACAGGCATTGAAACATGCAAACATCCGCTCAGACATTCAGGCATAGTGAGAGAGACAAGCAAAATGCCACTCGCACACACAAGCACATTGAGAGAGGGAGCAAAATACCTACAAAAAAGAAACTTGGAAAACACCGCTCAGATACACAGGTATAGTGAGACAGGCAAGGCCGCTCAGACACACAGGTATATTGTGAAAGAGAGAGACAAAAACACCTACGAACACACAGAGTCAGAAACATTACCACACAAAAACTGACACAGAAACATGCGAACACCCATTCGGACACACAGGCATAGTGAGAGAGACAAGCAAACAGCCAGTCAGACACACATGCTTAGTGAGGGAGAGAGAGACAAAAGCGTCTGCAAACACATAGAGTCCGACACACAGACAGAACCAAAAACATTCAGACACCCACTCAGACGCACAAGCATAGTGAGAGAGAAAAGCCTACAGTCGCTCAGACACATAGGCATAGTGAGAGAGAGAGACAAAAACACCTACAAGCACACAGAGTCAGACTCACAAACACACAAAGACAGACACGGAAACATGCAAACACCCACTTAGACACATAGGCATAGTGAGAGAGACAGGCAAACAGCCGC
The DNA here is from genome assembly GCF_032884065.1 of Artemia franciscana. Classification (NCBI taxonomy): domain Eukaryota; kingdom Metazoa; phylum Arthropoda; class Branchiopoda; order Anostraca; family Artemiidae; genus Artemia; species Artemia franciscana. The sequence goes on from NC_088863.1 coordinate 3,558,573, forward strand.
TAAGAGACACAGGCATAGTAAGAGAGGAGGAGAGAGAGAGATATAAAAACACCTACAGACAAACAGAGTCAGACATAAATCACACAAAGACAGACACAGAAACATGCAAACATCCGCTCAGACACACAGGCATAGTGAAAGAGACCTACAAACACACAGGCTCAGACACACAAACACACAAAGACAGACACAGAAACATGCAAATACCCGCTCAGACACACAGGAATAGTGAGAAAGACAGGAAACAGCCGCTCAGACACACAAGCATAGTGAGAGAGACTGGGAACAGCTGTTCAGACACACAGGCATAATGAGAGAGAGAGAGAGGGGGGAGAGAGAGAGAGAGATAGATAGATAGATAGAGAGAGAGAGAGAGAGAGAGGGAAAGAAAGAGACAAAAACACCTACAAACATACAGAATCAGACACACAAACGCACAAAGACATTTAAGGAAACATGTAAACACACGCTCAGACACACAGGTATGGTGAAGTGAGAGAGACAATCAAACAGCCGCTCAGACACACAGTTATAGTGAGAGAGAGCCAAAAAATACCTACAAACACACAGAGTCAGACACACAAACACACCAAGACAGACATGGAAACATTCAAACACCCGCTCAGACAGGCCTACTGAGAGAATGAGACAAAACACCTACAACAACACTGAGTCAGACATACAAACACAAAGACCAGCGCGGAAACATGCAAACACCCATTCAGGCACACAGGCATAATGAGACTGACAAGCAAACTGCATATCAGATACACAGGCATAGTGCGCGAGAGAGAGAGAGAGGGAGAGAGAGACAAACACACAAAATTTGTCCCTATTGAAAGGCTTTGAAATTTAATGGTGAAACAATGGGAATGTGTTGCGCCTCAGGAAAAGTTAAAATTCCTCAACTGGATGCACCACCAGAGCCATTGAAGACTTTATGACGTTACAGACCGGGACACAAGGAATATAAATGCCGACCGGGACACTCAGAGAGAAATTACAGACTGGGACACCGGGACACAAATGACGACCGGGACACAGGGAATATAAATGACGACTGGGACACTCAAAGAGAAATTACAGACCGAGACACCGGGACACAAATGTCGACCGGGACCCAGGGACACAACTACAACGGGGACGCCGGAAGGGCACAGGGGGGATATATAAATGACGACGGGGATACGGGGACAATATTCGATTAGCAGTCACCAAAAACAAAGCTCAAGGGCAATTATTAGAAAAATGCAGTATAGATCTGAATACGGATTGTTTTCCCATGGACAATTATATGTTGCATGTTCAAGAGTCGGTAAACCTGACAATGTATTTATATGCACAGACAATGGGACAGCGAAGAATGTTGTATATTCGCAAGTTTTACGTAGTTAAAAACATATATATATATATATATATATATATATATATATATATATATATATATATATATATATATATATATATATATATATATATATATATATATATATTCACAAGTGGGACACAGGGACACAACTACAATGGCGCGAAACTAATATGGCATGTAACGACTTACGCGCGCGGGGGAGCTTGGGGGGTGCGAAGCGCCAGACCAACTGCTAGTGTTTAATAAAAAACGCTTAGATTCTGACGTAGTTCCAGTAAGCAAAGTCTTCAATGGCTCTGGTGGTGCAGCCAGTTGAGGAAGTTTAACTTTTCCTGAGGCGCAACACATTCCCATTGTTTCACCATTAAATTTCAAGGCCTTGCAATAGGGACAAATTTTAGACATAGTCCCGATTTGAACACATCTACTCAAGCTATAATCATCGACTGGGCTGTACCTGAATGCCAGGCGATAATTCTCAGGTTGCTCTTGTGATTCCTCGGCACGCTTTCTTTTGGCATTATCTCTTTGAGCCTCAAGCCTGTTTTCACGTTGTTCTTGTGATTCCTCGGCACGCTTTCTTTTGGCATTATCTCTTTGAGCCGCAAGCTTGTTTTCACGTTGTTCTTGTGATTTCTCGGCACGTTTTCTTTTCTTACTTTCTCTTTTAGCCGCAAGCCTTTTGGCATTATCTCTTTGAGCCGCTTCCTCGGCTGTTTCTTCTGCCATCGTAGGATTTATGCTAAAATTTCTCGCACGATTTGATTCTTCGGCTGTTTTTTCTGCCATTGTAGGATTTATACTAAATATCCTCTTTGAATCGCAAGCCTTGTATACTTATAATGACGTCGGGTGGAGGTCTGAACCGAAAAATTTGTATTTCTTTCTCTTTTTACTGGCTTGGCTTTACCTCGTTTTTCTTTGTTATCTTAAGTTTTCTTGTTATGTTATTCTTAGCAAATGCGGTCTCCAAAATTATTAATAAATGAAATAAAAAACAAACATGAATTATTATTATAACCAGGTCAATCATAAGAAAAGTATTGAATAGCAAAAATAAGAGATGGGGGAGCCACTTCCCCAAAAACCCCTGGATTAAAAAGCTGAAGAGTTTAAAATAAAAGTTTTTGGTTGAGAACGCAATTTTTTTATTGAGGACTTATTTTGGGCAGTACGTATAGCTTTCAAATTTTGTTTTGCTAATTTTAAGTGGCTTTCCTTTTCCTTGCAGGATATACATGTGGCAACTAAAATTAGTTCTTGTATCCCCTAAGGGGACAGAAATGGGGTCATGTATAATTTGGATGTCCAGTTCTGAAGATCAAACGGCATTTTAGTATTCAGAAAAGCAAACTATTCGTGACGGCTTTAGCTTTCTATGGCCTGGAAAACTAGCAAATCATTTATTCTGTCCCAAATGCAGATTCAGCATTGGACTTTTTTTCTGTGTTTCCTTGCTTAATGAGAAAATTATCTTCTTTGGTTGTTGTTAGAAAAACTAGTTTTAGCTGAAAAGTTTTGCAAAATGAAATTATGTCAATTAACAGAAAGGTGTTTGTAAGAAAGAGGATATAGTACTTGACTTCTATTCCAAAACCGCTGACGAGAGTGAAAGGCAGCGGGATAGAAACCAGGCCTGAGTCCCATTAGGACCAAGGCTGAGACCGCTTAGAATTTTTTTTAACTTGATATATTTTTAGGCTAAGGTTGATTTTAATTTTTTTGCATGATAGATTTGCAAAATCTAAGTGAAGATCGCGCCCAAATCAAGAATAGAATTTTTTTTTCTTTAAGTCTTGAGAAATATTGTAACTTTGCTCTCATTGTTATCCTTTAAGAAGAACAAAAGTAGGCTATTAGATCAAAAATTGTACAATAAATGCTACAATGGTTCAGGCCAGGCAAGTAAGCTGAGGGATGCCTTGGTATCCCCGTCCCCACCCGAGATCTTCTGGTATTACTTTCGTATAATTTGCTTATTATTTTTTGTCAGAGTTCAATCCCCCCTCCCCCCAAAAATTGCCCTCCTTTACTCGAAAACTTCCTTTGCTCGTATTTACACAAGGAGTTCATCTAAAAATACTACGATTCGAACTTTTTCCCTTATGATTATCCGGTTTTCTCCTAGCGTAAGCTCTTCAAAATATATTCCTGCATACTGCCTTATACATATAACATTTACTATGTATTTTTAAGTTCAGCATTATTTACCAAATTGAATGCAGGAAATGTGGTATAAAAATTCGCAAAACACCAAGCATCTTTTTTTTATTAATTGATTTCAGATTTAATTTTAAAATAACAAGTTTTTCTTTAATGGTAAGAAGCAACGTTAAAACTCAAAACGAACAGAAGTGATTCCGTATATGAAGGGGTAGCCCCACCTCCTCAATACCTTGTTCTCAACACTAAAGCTTTTAGCACTTTTAAAAAAGCTTCCCATTCTAATTAAACACCTTGCTCCTTAAAAAAATTTCCTAATCTAATTATTGCAATTTGGGTTTCAGGAGCTGTTCTCATAAAATTGGGGTAAACATTCAGACTTTAGCGTAAAGAGCAAGGTATTGAGAAAAGGAGGGGTTAACCCCTTCATATACGGACCAGTTTCTGTTCCTATAAAGTTTTAATGCTGCTCCTTATTTTTAGTTTTAAGAAAAACCTGGTTCTTTATTTAATTTCAGGCACATATTCACAGGCTCGTTGCTTTTGATGGATAACACTAAACTTAATGAATTTTACATATTTGGAATCAGTATAATAAGATAATTCTTTTGATTTTTCTGTTGATATCAAAATTCCATTTTTATGGCACTTGGTATTAACCAAGTGACATATAGCGATCGCAAATTCTGTCGGTCCGTCTGTCGGTCTGTCTGTCTGTCCCGGTTTTGCTAGTTTAGGCACTTCTGGATAAGCTAGGACGATGAAATTTAGCAGGCATATAAGGGACCGGACAAGTTATATTAGAAATAGTCGATTTCTCTGATTTGAGCATCTGGGGGGAGTGGAGGCCCGGTTAGTTTGGAAAAAAATAGAAAAAATGAAGTATTTTTAATTTACGGACGGGTGATCGGATCTTAATGAAAGTTGGGGGGAACCTAAAATCTTGGAAAATGCTTATAGTGGAGGGATCGGGATGCAACTTAGCGGGAAAAATAAGCAGAAGTCCTAGATACGTGATTGATATAACCAAAACGGATCTGCTCTCTTTGGGGGAGTTGGGGGGGCTAATTCTGAAAAATCTGAAAAAATAAGGTGTTTTAACTTACGCAGGAGTGATCGGATCTTAGTGAAATTTGATGTTTGGAAGGATATCGTGTCTTAGAGTTCTTATTTTAAATTCCGATCGGATCCGGTGACATTGGGGGAGTTGGGGGGACCTAAAATCTTGGGAAACGCTTAGAGTGGAGGGATCGGGATGAAACTTGGTGGGAAAGATAAGCACAAGTCCTAGATACGTGATTGACATAACCGGAACGGATCCGCTCTCTTTGGAGAAGTTGGGGGGAGGGTTAATTCTGAAAAATTTGAAAAAATTAGGTATTTTTAACTTACGTAGGAGTGATCGGATCTTAATGAAATTCCTTATTTGAAGAACCTCGTAACTCAGGTATCTTATTTTAAATCCCGATTGGATCGAATGTCATTGGGGAGGGGGGAACCAGAAATCTTGGAAAACGCTTAAAGCGGAGAGATCAGGATGAAACTCAAGGATGAAAACAAGGTGGGAAGAATAAGCAAGATACGTGACTGACATAGCCTTACCGGATCCGCTCTCTTTGGTGGAGTTGGAGGGGGGAGTAATTCGAAAAAAAATAGAAAAGATGAGGTATTTGTAACTTACGAACAGGTGATCAGATCTTAATGAAATTTGATATTTAGAAGGATCTTGTGCTTTAGAACTCTCATTTTACATCCCGTCCAGATCCAGTGACATTGGGGGGAGTTGGAGGGGGAAAGTGGAATTCTTGGAAAACGTGTAAATCGAGGTATCTTACGAATAGGTGATCGGATCTTAATGAAAGTTGATATGTAGAAGAATCTTACGTCTCAGATGCTCCATTTTCAATTCAAATCGGATCTGGGGAGATAAAGGGTTGGTGGGGGAAACAGAAATCTCGGAAACCGGAAATCTTGGAAAAAACTTAGAGTGGAGAGATCGGGATGAAACGTGACGGGAAGAATAAGCACAAGTCATAGATACGTGATTGACATAATTGGAACATATCCGTTCTCTTTGAGGGAGCTGGGGGTTGTTAATTTGGAAAAATTAGAAAAATTGAGGAATTCTTAACTTAAGAACGGGTGACCGGATCTTAATGAAAATTGATATTTAGAGGGAAATCATGTCACAAAGCTCTTATTTCAAATCCTGGCCATATCTGTTGACATTGGGGGAGTTGGAAGGGGAAACCAGAAATCTTGGAAAACGCATAGAGTGGAGAGATCAGGATGAAACTTGGTGGGTAGAATAAGCAAATGTCGTAGATACGTGATTGACGTAAATGGACTGAATCCGCTCTCTTTGGGGGATCTAGGAAATGGTATTTAATACTTTGGCGAGTTTGGTGCTTCTGGACGTGCTAGGACGATGAAAATTTTTAGGCGTGTCAGGGAGCTGCACAAATTGACTTGATAAAGTTGTATTCCTCGATTCAACCATGTGGTGGGCTGAAGGGAGAGGAAAAATTAGAAAAATTGAGGTATATTTAACTTACGAGTGGGTGATTGGATCTAAATGAATTTTGATATTTAGAAGGACCTCGTGACTCTGAGTTCTTATTTTAAATTCCGACCGGCATTAAGCCTGTGATTTCCCTTTTAAATCAATCTATTGATCTTTAGAATTTTGCTAGAGCTCATACCATATGAGCTCTTGGCTCCTGGCTCTTCCGACCTCATCACAAGTGCCATATGAGCCCTTAGCTCTTGTTTAGAGTTCCTGTTGCTATTGATTCCAGTCGCTTCCTACTTACAGATCGTTAAAATAAACTGTTTGACTAAAGATTCTCCAGATCGTGATATTTATTATATTCTTGACTATTCTCATTGTTTCTTCAATTACTACCATACCTTTGATGAAGTACATTTAATTCATCCCCCGGATCAACTTAAACCTATATATCTCAACTCCCTTTAAAATCAATCCTGTTCAAATCAATTCATTTGAAACCATCAATCAATTCAATCGTCGTTCAATCAATCTCGTTTCAATCAAAACTCCTTCAATCAAACTCAATTCCTGTTTTAATTCAACTCTAACCCTATTCAACCACCGGCGGATCTTGGGGGCCGGGGGACCCTGGGCTCCCTCAAGATTTTCTTGCGCCCTCTTTCCCTGTTTTTTTAACTCTTTTTTAGAATAAATTTGTCAATTTATAAACCTTTGTCATGTTTCCCTATCCAAGATTTTGCTCTTGATCGACCCCTGTATTCAAGATATCCCATTTGGCAAATTTGCTTTGGTACATAGCCCTAGGCTACATAAAAAATATTTTGCTGGTTTTGTTCTTTTTTTCAATCCGAGCTACAGAAGATATTCAAATTGTGAAAAAAAATTAAAACAAGAAAAAATAAATTGCATTAATTTCCTTAAATTTAATCGTTTATTTGTCTACTATGAGCAAACAAGTTGTTTTACAATTTTCGTTTAATATTTTATTGAGATAAATTAAAACAAAATCATTGTTAAAGACGCAAAAGTTTATTCGATTAATTTTTTCATTTGATTTTTTTAAGAAGCTTCTAGAAATGCAATTTTTTATTTCTTATATTCCGAAAAAAGTGTATTTGTAACTGAAGTTTCAACTGAATTGAATTTGTCTGATAAAAACACATAAGATATAATTAAAGGCTTTACTTGCCGATTTTTCAGTTAAATTCAAAGGTAAAAGTCTTTCTTCTGTAAGACAGACAAAAGCCGCTTCATTCTTGGAATTTTTCTTTCCAGTGTATTTCTACCTTCTTCTTTTTTATTATAAGTATTTCAAAAACTTGATTCATTTTAATCGAAGGACTGTTGAATAAATCAGAACTTTTTTGGCGCTATAAATCCTAGTACTGACGTTTTCATGGGGATTTTTTTGATTTGGGGGGGTTGAGGGGAGAGGACTATGTGGGATGATCTTTTTTGGAGGAATATATCATGGGGGAAGAGAAATTCGATGAAAGGGGCGGAGGATTTTCTAGCATTATTATAAAAAAAATGACAAAATAAATATGAAAAGTTCTTTCAACTCAAAATAAGGAGCAGCATTAAAACTTAAAACGAACAGAGATTATTACGCATATGAGGGGTTCTTCTCCTCCTAAATACCTCGCTCTTTACGCTAAAATATTTTCACTAATTTCAACTATTTATTCTACGGCCTTTCTGATTCAGGGGTTATTCTTAAAGAATTGGGACAAAATTTAAGCTTTAGTGTAAAGAGCGAAGTATTAACGAGGGAAAAAACCCCCTCATATACATAATAAAAATATACGAATATAGAAGTTCGTTACGTAAGTTAATTCTTAAGTTACGTATATTTTTTACTAATAAAAACGTTCGTTAAAAATTAAAAGTTCTAGTGCCTTTTTAAATAACCGAAAAATTGGAGGGCAACTAGGCTTCCTCCCCCACCCCTTTTTTCTCAAAATCGTCTTATCAAAACTAAGAGAAAGCCATCTAGACAAATAGAAAGAATTAATATGCAAATTTCATTTAATAATTTATATGCGGAGAACCAAAATCAAACATGTTTTTATTTAAAAACGTTCAGAAATTAAATAAAAAAAAGCTTTTTTTTATCGAAAGTAAGGAGCGACATTAAAACTTAAAACGAACAGAAATTACTCCGTGTATGAAAAGGCCTGTTCCCTTCTCAACGCCCCACTCTTTACGCTGAAGTTTTTACTGTTTAATAAAGTAGAATCGAGAGAAAGAGTGAAATTTTAGCATGAAGAGCGGGGCGTTTAGTAGGGAACAGGCCCTTTCATGTACGGAGTAATTTCCGTTCGTTTTAAGTTTTAATGTCGGACCTTACTTTCAGTTAAAAGACTAGTTTTTTTTTATTTAATTACATAAGAAAGCCCATATGAATCTTCTTTAGCCTGTTCAGTTTGGCTAGCCAGACTTGTTTGTGCGTATGAATAGCTCAATATTGAGGTTTTCTCTAATAACATCAAGCGAGGCCAATTTTTTAAATAATTAGAGATTTCTTAATGAAAGTATCTTATCCCTTCCAATAATGTCCAGGACGTTTTTCAAAAAACAGCCATAAAATTGCGCCCCCAAAGCATTTGGCCGATTCTCCTAGGATACCTTCTGGTCCTCTTTGATCTTTCCTTTTATTTGGATAACATCTATTCACCTCCTTCGCCAACTCAAGTTTTATTCCACACTTCTGTATATATTATTACTTGCAACAAGCCTTGGTTCTTAGGTCACCTTTTGTTCTTATTAAATTAAAAAAAAGTTTTGTTTTAACTGAAAGTAAGAAGCGATATTCGAACTTAAATTAACAGAAATTATTCCCTATACGAAAAGGACTGTCCCCTCCTCAACGCACCACTCTTTACCCTAAAGTTGACTCTTTGTCACAATTCTACTTTATAAAACAATAAAAACTTAAGCATAAAGAGCGAGGCGTTGAGGAGGGGACAGCCCTTTTCATATACAGAATAATTTCTGTTCGTTTTAAGTTCTAGTGTCGCTCCTTACTTTCAGGAAAAAAAACTTGTTTTTTATTTAATTTCTGAACGTTTTTCAACTAATGCAGGTTCGAATTTAGCTCACCGTCCATGACAAAATTAAAACAAAATTTGCATATCAATTTTGGCAGATTTATTCAGGATATGAAGGGTTGCCCCCTCCTCAATACCTCGCTCTTTACGCTAAAGCTGTCAGCACCTTTAAAAAACTTCTTATTCTAATTAAACGACCCTGTGTTTCAGTTTTAGTAAACAGTCAACCTTTAGAGTAAAAAGTAAGGTATTGAGGAGGAGACAACCCTTCATATATGCAATAGTTTTTGTTCGATTTTTCAAATAATGCGGGTAAATCTGGCTCATCTTCTATAAAACGTATTCCTCCCCCTCGTGGAAAATTCCTCCGTGGAAATTTATTCCAATGTAAAGTACACCCCCCTCCCGTCAAATTCACTCCAGACAGTTCCATCCTCGCTGAGAATCCCCCTCCCTGTAAAATTGCTTGCAGATGATTCCGCCTGAAAAATTTTCCATACTATTCTTTCATTTGAATAAGACTTAAACCTCTAATCGATTTCTTGATCACTCCAGAAATGCCCCCTTCCGTGGAAATTATTTCCTGGAAATCAGAACACGCGGAAAAAAGTCCCTGGATAATTCTACTGGAACATCTCCACATGAAAAAATTGGCAAAGAGAATGCAAGACAATTAAAAAGAATTTTGTATAGTAATTCTGTCAAATCCCCCCAGTTTAACATTTCCCCCGGAATATTCACCCTTAGATATTTTCCTCCTCAAGGAAGATTCTCCCTATAGGAATCCGTCCCAAGCACAACCCCCCAGAAAAATGTCTGTATGCTTCCCAATAACAAATACTATTCGTAAGTAATAGGCGAATTTCTTAACTTACAGGCCTCTCCCCACTAACTGTGGGGGGTCATTTTACATATAAAGACATAATTATCAGATCTTTCAACTATACCGAACAAAATGGCTATCTTAAACTTTTGATCAGATTGTTTTTGGGAAAAATGGGCGTGGGAGGGGGCCCAGTAGCCCTCCAATCTTTTTGGTCACATAAGAAGGGCACTAGAACTTCTCATTTCCGTTTGAATGCACCCTCTCTTGATCTTCAAGGACCATTATTTCGATTCAATCACCCTTGGAAAAAAATAAATAATAAAATAAACACGCAACCGTCATCTGTCTTCTGGCAAAAATAGCAAAATTCCACATTTTTGCAGATAGGAGCTTGAAATTTCTTCAATAGAGTTTTCTGGTTCGCTGAATCTTATGTGTGATTTTCATTAAGATTTCTTTAATTCTAGGGGTCTTCCCCCCTATTTCAAAAATCAGGCAAATTTTCTCAGGCTCGTAACTCTTGATGGGTAGCACTGCAATTGACAAATCTTATATAATTGGAATCACCATAATAAGTTGATTTTTTTTATGTATCTATTGACATTAAAATTCCATTTTTAGAGTTTCGGTTACTATTGAACTGAGTTGCTCCTTACTTACAGTTTTTTACCATGAACTGTCTGATTACAGTCGTTTCTAGCGGTAGCATCATAACTATCAATCATGAGTCAGTTAGAACAAGCCTCGTTGAATATTAGTCCTACTATACAAAACCAAAGTGATACAAAGAGCTTTACATTCGAATTTCCGTCGCAGCAATAGAACTGTTCACCATCAATCAAGTAGATGATTTATTTTGTACAGAACGTGGTAAATATAATGTGATTCAAAGAGTTTAGTTTACCCTTGATTCCCTGTGTTTTATTTATCTGATTCTGGTTTTTCAAAAAAAAATCTTTGGTGAAGACTTGGCTCTGGCTAATTGTTTGACATGGCTTTGGCTAACTCAATTTCTTGGCTAATTCAATATAATTCTGTAAACTTTAAAAAAAAGTGCCAATGAGCTTATGTGAAATCTTGAATTTTGAGCCATCCACGAAACTATTGCTAGAGGGACCCAAATCTGAGGAGGCACATAGCCTTATGGGGTGCCTATGGGGAGGCACCGAATCTGTGGAGAAGATTGTTTCGGGGTGGATATGGAGGGGATGTGGTAGTTTGAAAAACGAGACATAAAATAATAGGGTAATGTATGGAGATGGTAAGACATTAAAGGAAAATTGTAAAAATTCAAGATTTTTGAAGGTATGGGCCGGAACCACACATTATTGAAATTACTGAAATTCATAGATAAGATCCTTGAGAACCTCCTATTACCTGTGTGGGAATCTTGAAGTCCCCTCCAATTATATTCAGGGCAAAACCTAGGATCCAAAGGATCCTAGGATCTTGCTGATTCCTAAACTTTATAAAACAAGCAAAACATCCATCCCTGAGAGGAAGAATATTTAGTTATCTAATAGACTCTACCCCTACTATGTTTAAGACCAACCCTTAAGATTATGTTGTTTAAAAAAAGTTTTAATTCGATGATTTGATGTTTTCATTCTTAGGAAGGGCGCTCCCATGAGAATATTAATCTCTACGTCGTCTTTTGGCAACAATGTTACCAGATAGTTTATTGCATTCTCTTTTCCTTTTTTTTCAAAATCTTTGAATTTTGGTTTTTGGAGTAAGGGAATTTCTACTTTGAGGAAGATTGCCCCCAGCTTATCCCTTTGCTAGGCCACTTTAGGCTATTAGAGTTTTCAATTCCGATATATTTAATTGTGGATTTCAGGGGGGGGGCTCATTATAAAAGTAACAGAATTGCAAGTGATGGAATTTGAAGGAACTAAATTTTTGGGAATAAAATCCAAGAAATCTAGACTATATCATCCTCGATGACGGCTTTACAATCGTTTACTTAATAGTATTGTGTAGACATTTTTAGGGAGTTTGTTTAATTACATCCCTTGCAGACATGTGTTTTCTTCTTTTTTAAACTCATTTTCTCGTCTCTTTCTCTCTCTCTCTTTATTCCATATTTCTTCTCATAGATATCCGTTCCTTATTTCAGCTCTCTTTGTCTCTCTTTTGTCCGTATTTCTTCTTCAAGACGATTCATATTATTCACCTTTGCTAATTGAACTATATACCTATTGAGTAAAATTACCTCTGTAATTAGAAAAGAACAAGATCTAATTAACTTGGTTTCATCAATTTCAAATTTTCTGGTTTGACTCCATTAACCCCTTATTTTTTTCTTATTTCCCTAATTGCCTAGAATAGCTTATCTTGTGCTGTGACATATTTATTTTCTTTTTATCTAGAGAGACTGAAAGAGGAAAAAAAACTAGGATACTATTACAGGAAATCTCATCTGTTCTTTCGAAATCTATTTAAAAAAAATACCATTCCAAAGCTTTTCCCTTGTCGAAATATTTGTTTTGTTTGAAATGATGAAAATGAACTAATACAAAATGCTAATGGATTTGAGGTATATGTCTGTCCTTTGAGTGTTTTCAAAATTCGTCTCATTTCCTATAATTGTCATTTTCTTTTTTGCAGGAAAAAGCAAGACTTAGACGAGCAAAAGAAAGAACTAAATTAAAAGCTTCTTTAAAAAAGGAAGGAGAGATAACTGGGCAAAATTCTGGAGAGAGACAAAGATTAGTAAGTATAAGGCTCTTTAGAAGATGTGCCTTCTGGAAACACTTCTGTTTGGCAGGAGGGGGTCTTCAGATCTGTTCAACCCAGAAATCTCAAAGCTTATCAACAACTATATTATCACTTTGCCTAGTTCCATAATTATGCAGGTTACTATTAATTTGATAAAAACTCTTAAAAACATCAGGGGCTAAACCATTCTTACACAGAAACACAAATACTGCAGCTTGGTAATCTCTTATCTGACCTGCATTAAGAAGCTTCAGGGACCAAAAACCAGCACAGGTGTCATTTACATCCTCGACATACTATAATTAATATTATAATAAATGTAATATATTACAATATTATAATTAAAATATGTAATATTATAAAATATAGTATTATAGAAATACTTGTATCGCTGCTAAATCCGATCCTACAGTGACTGACCAAGTCACGACTACTCCTACTAATACCGATGGTCTAGCCAGGACTGGTCATGCCATGACCACACCCACCATGATAGCTTCTACTGCAAGAATTTCTACCACGATTGTTTTTACTGCCCATGGAACTAATGTTCTATTTTTTCTTTGATTGTGACTGGTTGCCCTAACGACTTCCCATGACGTCTTGCCATGGCTGCTACTATTCAAACCATAATTACTTCTACGGGCCCTCCAAACATTACTTCTGAAACACTACTCTTATGGCGAGCTACTGCTTTATTGCTCTAACGCCACTTTTATTGCGAGGTACTGCATTATTGCTCTTATTGCGAGTTTACTGCACTATTCCGATCATGGTTATTCATATCGCAGCTACTTCCATCAGAACTACTTTTTTTTTCGAGTACTTGCATCATAACCAATAGGCTGCTACCAGTTTTATACCACTAATGACAGTTAGCTGATATGCACTGAAAAAAGTTATTAGCCATGATATCGGCTTGGCACAAGACGTTTTTTGAAAAGAAGGCTTTGAAAGACAGCACAAGACGGCTTGAAAAGAATCTTTTTAACAACTTCTGTTTTATTTCATTTTGCAAACCCTTTTTGCCTATTTATACTGACAAATTATTCTATACTATCGACAATCAAATTAAATCGTAATATACTTTACTATTTTTCAGCAGAATTTATTAGAATTATTTCAAGTATTTTTTACTAAATTCATGAAAAATGTAGGAAAAATTGGACTACGGACAAAGCATCCCAATGAAAAAATCGACTAATGCAAAATTCGAACCCGCAACCTTCGGATTTGATATCTGACGCGCAACTTTTAGGTTGACTGCTCTTTTTCGTGACTGGGTCTCTAATTCAGTCAGCAGACAAAGCGTAGCGCAAGCGATATTCTTCAGCAAAGCATGATCGACATTCTAGCTAGATTCTGGACATATAAATGATTCTACAGATTTAAATCTCGAAACCACTACAGACAGATCTTTTGGAAATGGAAAAGTTGCTCGATGCCTCGATAGTCAGATTCAGTGCATCGAAAACAAAAGAGCTCTTGAAACAGCTACCTCGATCGGGTGAGAACTTCCTGCGCAAGAAACCTGGAGATAACACTGCTGTGAAAACGTTCTGCCGCTCAGCTCGATCATCCCACTGTACAAGTCTTGCATCACACCCATTGCCGAGTATGAATGCCCTTTGTGTCGAAAACGTCACTGGAAACACTCCAAAAGATCCAAAATAGGGTTAATAGGGCAGGTTTAGTCGTTCCCACGACTATCTCCAGTCGCTTAGTGAGAGTTTGACGTAGCGTCGATGGCTGTTTTCAGCAAGGATTTAAACTCACCTCCTTCTCTTGAGCTTGCTTGCATTAAGCCAACAATTGTCCGACCAACAAGACAGTAATGAAGGCACAGTGCTCGGTCGAATTACCTTGAGGCTAGCAAGCCGATAACAGAGTACTTTGACGTACTCTGTACTACATCCGACGTTGCACTTCGATCTGCGATGATTTTTCTGAGGAAGTTATCCCTAAAAGTTTCTCTGTTGACTCTTTCGAAAGAATATTCAATAGTCATCTAAAAACCTCGGTAAAAAATTAGTGGCAAATCAGATATTTAATTATACCTGGTACCGCTAATTTTTGAACAAAAAAAAAAAAAAACAACGAGTTTATGGCAGTAGGGAGAAAAAGAAGAAAAACATTCAAAGGAGTTTTTGCGCCAGAATACAGCACCTCAGCGATGACAAAGGGAAAGAACTTAAACCATAATAATTAAGAAAAGGAATAATCAAATTCAAATGAAAATTAAAAGATAAAAAGTCTGACTAACTCAAGTAATTGCCATGGAGGTACAATATACGATAAATGAGCGACTCCTAATATGTTGCACTTCCCTCTTTTTACATTTTAATCATTGTACATTTGACTTTCCTTTATTCTTTTTTCATTTTAGGTTCTTTCCAGGTTTTTTAACATTTAAATATTTGTTTGATCGTTCGTCTTCTTTCTTTTCTTCGTACTGGCCATAAACCCGTTATTTTCAGGACTTACTTTGGTTTTATTGCGGTAGGCTGGTTCGGCTTTAGGAAAAGAATTCTTTAAAATATGCGCAATAATTTTGTATTAACGACAATTGAAAAGGGTTAGTAACTCTTAGAAACATTTCAGTAACCATTTTTAGCCATATTTCTGATAAACATCAGTAAGAAACTTCAGAAAACACATAATATGAATGGCTAATTTTAGAGTCTGCTAATAAAAATTCTACAAAACTTTATTCGGGAATAGTATAGTACTGATAACCGAAAAAGGATAGAGTTGAAAACGATTTGGTCACATTGCTCATTTTATGGGCTAATTATTGCTAATAATCATTTTATGGCTAATTATGGGTTTATGAAATGTGAAAAATTCTCCAAAATGTGTTACAGTAACAGTAATGTCTCTGTTACAGTAATTATAATTAAAAAGAGTTAGAAACAGTTATATAATCGTTTTTAGCCACATGGCCACATTTCCAATGACCGTTAATATGAATGACTAATTTTAGATTCTGCTAATGAAAATTCTATAAAACCTTATACAGGAATGTTATAGTAATGATAACCGAAAAGGGATAGAGCTGAAGACGCTTTTGGCCACGTGGCACATTTCATTTCCACATGGCCAATTACACATTCAAGAAATATTAAAAATTCTTTAAAATGTGTTACAGTTACAGTAGTGTTACTGTTACTATGATGATTTTGAAATCGTTCGTAAGATTTTATAAACTTTTAAATAAATCATTTTTAGCCACATGACCACGTTTATAATTACAAGAAGCTTTTGCGAACATATTATATGAATGAATAATCTTAGATTCTGCTGATGAAAGTTTTACAAAACTTTGTTCAGGAATATTATAGTTATGATAACCGAAAAGGAATATAATGAATGAATGAAATTTATTACCTGTAAAAGTATAAAAAAAAAACACAAAGTACGGAGTATTATAAATAAAAAAAAAGAAAAACGATAAACAGCGAAGAAAAAAAAATCAAACTAACAAAAGACAACATGGACTAATTAACTAGTATCAATATGGAAAAAAGGCTGCAGAGGGTCATAAACGTGAATAAAGTTGATAGTCTTTTTACATAAATCATCACTGGAAGACTGAATCCGAGAAGGCACATCAATTAAACCAAATCGAGCAATTATTTTTTTGTTTCGGTGCCATCTAGGAAGCCGGAGGAGGAATTTGCAAAGCGATGCGTAGGTTTTTTACGGCTTGATTCACTAGGGATGAACAGGTAGTGGAAAGTGTTGGGCCGAAACACAGACCAAGCCAACTAACTAAAGAAGAACTTGGTAGAACTGCAGTCCCAGCAACGAATGGAGCGACCGCATAAGGGCTATTAAAACAAATAAACTCGCACTTAGACGCATTAACTGACAGCCCAATCTTAGATAGTTCATTGGTTAATATAGTAAAATTAGAAAGCAATCCACGGCGAGTCCGGGCAACAAGAAGAGCGTCATCTGCATATGCAATAGAAGACTGAAAACACTTTTGTTCACATGGCACATTTTATAGTCCATATGGCTAACTAAACACTTTTAACTTAACTGACTTAATTTAAGTTTTAGCTAACTTTAACTGAAAACACTTTTGGTCGCATGGCACATTTTATATTCCATATGGCTAATTATTGATTTATAAAATATGAAAAAAATTTCAAAATGTGTTATAGTTGCAGTAATGTTACTGCAATGATGATTGGAAACGGTGAGAAGCTTTTAGAAACATTTATATAATCATTTTTAGCCACATGGCCACATTTCTAATTACCGTCCTTTGGAAGTATGTTGCTGTTGGTTTTTCCGACCTTACACTTAGAATCTTTTCATCTTAGACATGCTTTTCCTTGAGTATAAGGTCTGTCCAGTTTCCTAATAGCACTCTAAAAGAAATATAAGCTTATTACTGCTGACATTAGAAAAAGGAAACAACTATCAAAGATCAAAAGCAGGCTTTTATGGAAACATTCTGTAAATAGAATATTTTGCTGGAGGTATCGGATCTATTCTTGGAAATATTCTTCTATTATTTATACTCTTTTATTAGAATATAAAGATTGTCCTAAAAATTTTAATTATTGTTGTATCGGAAAAAGCCGGATATCTCTGACATTTTTTTAAGGAATATTTATCTTGTTGTTTTTTTTTAACTAGTAATAATTGTGCATGTATATATATTTTTTTCCTCGAAAACGACAATTATATTTTTTGTAAAAATTGGCGTACAAACATTTTCTGGTGTGACTATTATGAACATTTATATAATGTCTGTCCAGTTTCCTAATAGCACTCTAAAACAAAAATATAAGCTTATTACTGCTGAACGGAGAAACGGTGAGAAGCTTTTAGAAACATTTATATAATTATTTTTAGCCACATGGCATTACCGTCCTTTGGAAGTATTTTGTTGTTGGTTTTTTCGACCTCACACTTAGAATCTTTTCATCTTAGACAAACTTTTCCCCGAGTATAAGGTATGGCCAGTTTCCAGGAAACTGGAAAACTTTAGCGTAAAAAAATTAGTAGCAATTGCGCATGTGTATATTGTTTTCAAAAATGAGAATTATACTTTTTGTAAAAATTGGCGTAAAAATATTTTCTCCTGTGAAAAAAACGATCCAAACAGAGCCTCGTTCGATCGGGCCGAAACACAGACCAAGCCAACTAACTTAAGAAGAACTTGGTAGAACTGCAGTCCCTGCAACGAATAGAGCGACCGCATAAGGGCTATTAAAACAAATAAACTCGAATTTAGACGCATTAACTGACAGCCCAATCTTAGATAGTTCATTGGTTAATATAGTAAAATTAGAAAGCAATCCACGGCGAGTCTGGGCAACAAGAAGAACGTCATCTGCATATGCAATAGAAGACTGAAAACACTTTTGGTCACATGGCACATTTTACAGTCCATATGGCTAACTAAACACTTTTAACTTAACTTAAATGACTTAATTTAACTTTAACTGAAAACACTTTTGGTCACATGGCACATTTTATATTCCATATGGCTAACTATTGATTTATGAAATATGAAAAATTCTTCAAAATGTGTTATAGTTGCAGTAATGTTACTGCAATGATAATTGGAAACGGTGAGAAGCTTTTAGAAACATTTATATAATCATTTTTAGCCACATGGCCACATTTCTAATTACCATCCTTTGGAAGTATGTTGCTGTTGTTGTTCGATCTACTTCATTTATTAACCAATAAGTGTATTTTGCCCTTTTTTGTAATTCTTACTCCAGCCCAATCCACTCCAGCCCAATAGATATATATATATATATATATATATATATATATATATATATATATATATATATATATATATATATATATATATATATATATATATATATACTAGCTGTTGGGGTGGCGCTTCGCGCCACCCCAACACCTAGTTGGTGGGGGCGCTTCGCGCCCCCCCCAAGCCCCCCCCGCGCGCGTAAGTCGTTACGCGCCATAATAGTTACGCGCCATTGTAGTTGTGTCCCTATGTCCCACCTGTGAATATAGATATATATATATATATGGTTTTAACTACGTAAAACTTGCGAATATACAACATTCTTTGCTGTCCCATTGTCTTTGCATATAAATAGATTGTCAGGTTATCCCCCTGTTTCCCCCGGTGTCCCCGTTGTAGTTGTGTCCCTGTGTCCCGGTCGTCATTTATATTCCCTGTGTCCCGGGTCCCGGTCATCATTTGTATCCCGGTGTCCCGGTCTGTATATACATTCGTTTTTTAGTTTTGTTTTTCTCCTTTATTTTTTTCCTTTTTTTTTCTTTTTTAGCTTATTTAGATTTTTAGATTTTTTAGTTTTTTTTATTAGTTTTTAGTTTTTATTTCTTTTTAGTTTTTTTGTCCCGGTCGTCATTTATATCCCCCTGTTTCCCCCGGTGTCCCCGTTGTAGTTGTGTCCCTGTGTCCCGGTCGTTATTTATTTTTTAGTTTTTTACCTTTTTTTAGTTTTTTTAGTTTTTTAGCTTTTTTATTTTTTTTATTAGTTTTTAGTTTTTTTGTAGTTTTTGCCTTTTTTTTAGTTTTTTTAGTTTTTTAGCTTTTTTATTAGTTTTTAGTTTTTTTTGTAGTTTTTGCCTTTTTTTAGTTTTTTTAGTTTTTTAGCTTTTTTATTTTTTTTATTAGTTTTTAGTTTTTTTTGTAGTTTTTGCCTTTTTTTAGTTTTTTCAGTTTTGACGTCACCTGATCCAGTTTTTTCAGGTGACGTCACCTGATCCACGATCCACAGATCCACAGACAACTTATTTTTATATATATAGATAGTTTTTTTTTTTTTACTTATGTCCTGGTCGTCATTTATACTCCCTGTGTCCCGGTGCTTTGTTGATTGCTAATCGAACATTCCTTTTGTCCTGGTCGCTTTCTCTTTGAGTGTCGTCATTTATTAGTTTTTTCCTTTTTTTTTTAGTTTTTTATTGGTTTTTACCTTTATTTTAGCTTATTTTTCAGTTTTTTCCTTTTTTTTAGTTTTTTTTTATTTTTTATTTTTTTTAGTTTTTTACCTTTTTTTAGTTTTTTTAGTTTTTTTAGTTTTTTAGCTTTTTTACTTTTTTTATTAGTTTTTAGTTTTTTTTTGTAGTTTTTGCCTTTTTTTAGTTTTTTCAGTTTTTTTTTTAGTTTTTTATTGGTTTTTACCTTTATAGTTTTTTTAGTTTTTTAGCTTTTTTATTTTTTTTATTAGTTTTTAGTTTTTTTTTGTAGTTTTTGCCTTTTTTTAGTTTTTTCAGTTTTGACGTCACCTAATCCAGTTTTTTCAGGTGACGTCACCTGACACATCCATCCACACATCCACAGACAGACAGACAACTTATTTTTATATATATAGAAGATATATATATATATATATATATATATATATATACACAGAAGAGAGAATAATGAGGACTTTTTTCCCAAGACAGTGAACGAACAAAAATGATTGAATATATCAGCCAAGACTGAGACTTGGCTGAACTTTTCGTTAAGAAGTAATGATACCTAGGTTATTTTAAAAAATGGATTTTTATCTGAGAACTTTTATTGTAAGTGTGTTATTGTTTATTATTTTCTTTGCTGAAGACGGCCCTTAGATATAGGGCCGAAATATTCAAATATGTTTTGTTCGTTCACTGTCTTGGGAAAAAAAGTC